>NC_084971.1:35721965-35729465 GCF_963691925.1 Scomber scombrus
TAACCCTCCTGTTGTCCTCGAGTCAAGGAAGGAAGGGAGGGAGGAAAGGAGGAAGAAGGAAGGAAGGAAAGGAGAGAGGGAGGAAAGAAGGAAAAGAGGTAGGAAGGAAGGAAAGAAGGACAGAGGAAAGAAGGAAGGAAGGAAAGAAAGAGAGAAGAAGGGAGGGAGGAAGGACAGACGAAAAGAAGGAAGGATGGAAGGGAGGAAAGAAGGAACAGTCAAAACAGACGGGATCAATTTGACCCGGGAGGACGACACGAAGGTTAACAAGTGATGAAGTAGTTTTAGTTGAGTGTTCATTGTAGTTTTTATATATATAGTTTTCTTTCTTTTTATAACCCTGCTGAGCTCCTGGACAGTCTGTGGTTGTTCTCTGCAGGGTTGGATGCACGATACATAACATCCTGATCCTTGATTTGATGGGTTGGGGGGGGGGGGGGGAGGGGTGTTTGCTTCCTACTGGCCAAAAACCCATTAGCGCATCTTTAAGGACACCCCAACATCCGACAAGTTAAAAGCACCGCAGTGACAGATAATGTTAGGAAATGAGACACAGATGACAAACAGGAGGAAAAAACACTGATGTGAAAAACATTCATGTGAATCTTTGGTTGTTTGTCAGCAGCCAGCTCAGCTGAAAGCCCAGCTGAGTATTCAGAGCTGCAGCTGTGTTTAACTCAGGAGGGGAGTTCTGGTCCTCTGAAATGAGGCCAACGTGGAAGTAACTTAAACTGTATTCTATCAAAAGGCCACCAGGGGGCGACCGTTTTGGTGTCAAAAGGACTTCCGTCTCTATACAAGTCAATGGAGAATTCACCAACTTCTCACTTGATTTCTAACCTCAGTAAACGTTTTCAAAATGTGTTTATGGTCTCAATCGCTAGTTTAAAGCCTTCTTCAATGCAGTATGATGTTCATTTGGGACATTTTGGCCTCCCTGATTTTATATGTGACGATAAAGCAGGGTATGCATTAGGGCGTGGCTACGTGGTGATTGACAGGTTGATTGGTTCACAGGTTCAGGAGGGCGCCTCATGCTCCTCCTGATGCCCATATAAGTAGAATCCCTGTTTTTATTTTTCCCAGCATGCACCTGAAATTTTCAAGATGGCGCTGCTCAGATCCGATACTATTGGCCTCCGAGCAGCAGTCCACAAACCAATGGGTGACGTCACGGATGTTACGTCCATTATATATACAGTCTATGGATTAACTGCTGCACAGAGTCACTGTTTAAAATCATGTTTGCATTTCTTATTTTTTTATATTAAAATTTTTACTCAGGCTACAGAACATTCAGTCGTCCTGTTATAACATTAAAACAATTTAACAGCAAAATCAAAGAGTAAAGTTAATCTGCGTGAATCTTTCATGAGTTCAACTTTCGTGAATATTGACATTCAAATATTCACTGTTGACCAATAGCTGACCTCAGTGTCTCGTATGACATCATCTAGTTTTATTGATTTATCTGCTGGAGTTTAAACAGCTCAGAGTTAGTACTACAAGTATGTCGACAATCGGTTATGTAACAATTAGCTTGTTTAAAATGTACATTTAGAATGATGGATATTACATATTTTATCACCTACAGTGTATTTAAGTGTTCTGAGTTCAACATACCACAGAAAAGTGTGTTGTTAACCACCCTGCAAAATCTGAATGATTAAAAAAATCGCCAAATATATGAAATTACGCTTCAAAGTTGTATAAAAGTCTGCCTATTTCTCTGCTCCTAAACGCTGAAGCCCCGCCCCCTACCAAGTGTCACCTGTCAATCAAAGTCCCCACCTCTACCAGAAACATGGACGCTAGGTCTGAGAGCTTCCTGCTGCTAACTCAGCTGCTAGCTCGGCGGCTAACTCAGCTAACTGGCTAACTGTAGACTGTAGTCTGAATGTAGTGATACATACAGCAGCAGGGGCGGGTTCATGCTCCGGTGTGTAACTGTGCTATTGGTTAACCGCCGCGTTACGTAACTTATAATGTAAGATCATGCCAAACTAGTTGATATGGTGTTTTATTGAGAATCTAGTGTTTTTAACCAAGTTGAATTATTTGGTACAACGTTTTTATGGTTACACCACTTAGACATTTTTGCCATAATCCTCTAATATAACAGATCCTGATTTAGCTCCTCTGTGATTGAACATGTGGTGAGTTTCAACAGCAGCCAATCACTGCTGACCGCTGTCTGAACTGAAACATGGATAAAAAGCTAATTACTGGTATCTCTGCCTTTCCAAGAACTGTTAAACGTCCTCAAACTGAACCAGACTAGAACAATATTAGCTTTGTAAGACATCAGCAAACAGATGCAGCTTCCAGGTTTATCTCAACATCTCACTCTTACTGCTAGTGACGTTAGCATCGTAGCTCGTAAGAAGCACCACCTTCCTTCCTTCCTTCCTTCCTTCCTTCCTTCCTTCCTTCCTTCCTCCTTCTCTCCTTCCCTCCTTCCTTCCTTTCTTCCTTCCTACCTTCCTCCTTTCCTTTTTTCTCCTGTCCTTCTGTCCTTCCTTCTCCCTCCCTCCTTCCTTCCCTCCTTCCTTCCTTTCTTCCTTCCTACCTTCCTCCCTTCCTTTTCTCTTCTGTCCTTCTTTCCTTCCTTCCAACCCTTCCTTCTTTCCTTCCCTCCCTTCCTCCCTCCCTTCTATCCTCGCTCCCTCCTACCTTCCTTCCTTCTTTTCTCTGTCCTTCCTTCCTTCCCTCCCTTCCTCTTTCCCTTTCTCCCTCCTTCCCTCCCTTCCTTCCTCCCTCCCTTCTTTCCTTCTCAAAAAAAAAACCCAACAAAAAAGTCAAACTCATTGAGCAAATATCAAACTGTCAGAGGATCAGTGAACTCTCAGAGATCGACCCTCTGGAGGTTTTATGTTCATATTGCAGCCTGAACTAAAGGGTTCAGACTCAGATGTCCTCAGAGTCAGAGGTCAGAGGTCAACAGGTGAATAGTTGAAATGTAGGTGAAATGAAGCAGAAACCGAAGCAGCTCATTTCCTCTGAAAGACAGACACGATGCGTCTCGACAAGTGAAATTAAGCATTAAATCTGCAGACGTCTTTCCTCCAAAGAGTTCAGCTGTTAAAACTGTTGAGACAGCAGCGAAAAAAGAAAAGAAAGAAAAGAGAGAAAACATTTATCTTGTAGAAAAGTCTCGATGACGGGCCGACACAAGCTTCATTAGCTGCTCATTAAACAAATATTCTAGATGTGTCACCGCTCGGTTTCTGTGTGAAAGTTTGATTTCGTAACAGAGAACAGAGTGAAGGAAGGAAGGAAGGTAGGAAGGAAGGAAGGTAGGAAGAAAGAAAGGAAGGAAGGAAGGAAGGAAGAAGGGAAGAAGGGAGGGAGAAAGGAAAAGGAAGGAAGGAAAGAAGGACAGAGGAAAAGAAGGAAGGGAGGAAGGTAGGGGGGAGGAAAGAAGGAAGGGAGGAAAGAAAGAGAGAAGGAGAGAGGGAGTAAGGACAGATGGAAGGAAGGAAGGAAGGAAAGAAGGAAGGAACAGTCAAAACAGACGGGGTCAATGTGAACCGGGAGGACCACACGAAGGTTAAAAAAAACAACCCTCTTCTTCTTTTTCTTCTTCTTCTTCTTCTTCTTCTTATCTGCAGCCGTCTGAGTGGAGGTGAGAGTGAGTCAGAGCAGGTTTTCCCTCTGAGGAAAAACGTGTCTATACTCAGCAGCTGTCAGGGATGAAGTGGTTTTCTATCTGCTCTTTGTCCCGTTCACATCTCTACTGATTCTCTCTAGTTCACTAATGTTTCTGTTAAAACTCCTTTAGAAGCTGGAAAATGTCTCGTTCTGTCGGTGAACTGGGTCAAAATGGGCTGAATTTGGTTTAAAAGTGACCCAAGAACTTAAATACACTTTGAAATGTCACTTAAATCAAACACATCTGGAAAGACTTTATAGTATTTGCCTTTTTAAAAATTGGTCATTAACCCTTACATACTGTTCAGGTCAAATTATATACCAAAAAGAGACATTAAAAGGACTAAAAAGAGTCTTAAACTGACTAAAGAAAACTAAAAACTATCAAAAAGAGACATAAAAATGACTAAAAACAACCTACAGTTAGTTTGAGTAACAGCTGCCATCTAGTTACCATAGTAACTTATGGTGCTTTTCCACTACACAGTTCCAGCATTACTCGCTTTGCCTTGGTTTTTTTTTGCGTCTCCATCAGGGAAAGTACCTGGTACCTGCTGCTCCATCAGGGAAAGTACCTGGTACCTGCTGCTCCATCAGGGATAGTACCTGGTACCCTCTGCTCCATCAGGGATAGTACCTGGTACCCTCTGCTCCATCAGGGATAGTACCTGGTACCTGCTGCTCCATCAGGGATAGTACCTGTTACCTGCTGCTGCTCCATCAGGGATAGTACCTGGTACCCTCTGCTCCATCAGGGATAGTACCTGGTACCCTCTGCTCCATCAGGGATAGTACCTGGTACCTGCTGCTCCATCAGGGATAGTACCTGGTACCTGCTGCTCCATCAGGGATAGTACCTGGTACCTGGTACTTTTTTAGTATCTGCTCTGCCGAGGTTCCAAGCGAGCCGAGCCGATACTAAATGTGACGTCATCAGACTGCCGGCCACTGATTGGTCAGAGAGTCACTGGAAGAGTCATGAGAGCGACGTAGTGAGAAGTAAGATGGAAGAAAGGAAAATAAGACAAGAAGGAAGGAAGGAAGGAAGGAAGGAAAGAAAGAAGGAAAAGAAGACAGGAAGGAAGGAAGGAAGGAGGGAAGGAGGAAGGAAAAGAAGACAGGAAGGAAGCAAGGAAGGAAGGAAGGGAGGAAAAGAGAACAGGAAGGACAGAGGGAAGGAAGGAAGGAAAGATGGAAGAAAGGGAGGGAGGAGGGAAGGAAGGAAGGAAGGGGCGGGTTCTGACGGGCCGATGTCCCACACAAGAATCAAACCCGGCATTTTTAAATACCAACAACAGCGTTACAGAGATTGGTTTCTCTTCTCTTGCTTTGTGTGAGACAGAAAGTCTCATACAGCAGCAGGAAGGAAGGAAGGAAGGAAGGAAGGAAGGAACTTGCTTTGTGTGAGACAGAAAGCCTCATACAGCAGCAAGTACACCATCGCCTCCATGTCCTCCATTGATTATGTGTTTGTGTCACGTATAAAACAAAGTCACGGCAGTTTCATGGAGGCGTGCTATGACAACCCCGCCCACGTTGAGTAGGTACTTTTTTGTAATGGAAAAGGTTCCTGGAACCAAACCGAGCCGAGTCGTGCTGGAACTGTGTAGTGGAAAAGCGCCATTAGAGATAACTACCAAAGTCAAAACTACCAAAAAGAGACATTTCCATCATTATAGCTATGTTATATTTTCATGTCTTAGGTAAAATAGGACATGATATTGTGTGATAGGAGATGTTTAGTGGTGTAAAAGCTAAAAAATACACTCTCTCTGCTCTCTGACACATGAATCAAGGTTTAATCACATTTATTGATCAGTCAGATCCACTATTGACACACTGCGAGGGTGCAGACTATGAACAGTATGTGAGGGTTAACCAAGACTACAAATGTAAATGAGCCACAGTTCATCTGATTTGCATTAAGTGCAACTAAGTAAAAACTAATCTGCTGCTGATGTTTGTCTTTTTTTCTCTTTCTGCTGCAGTTTTGTTCTTTTTTTGTTTCTTTTTTCTCAGATGTTAAATTTCAGACGCGGTTTTTCTTGCTGCGATAATAACAGACTTATCATCTTATTATTAAGATGATAAGTCTGCGGTGATGAATTTGGTTCAGCAGATATTTGTAAGTATTTCCATTCCTTCCTCCCATATTTTGTGCCTCTGAACAAAAATGCCTCAAAAACACATATTGCAATTTTCAGTGGTGCCACTTTTCTTCCATTTTACTGGCACAGAACTTTGTTATGGTCCATGTTAAATAAAGAAGAACTTCTAATGCACCATTTAGAGCCTAAAACTGTTCCAGTAAATATCCTCCTTAAAGTCTGCAGCCATGCCAGCAGCTCTGTGAGGCTGCAGTTGAGATAAATGCTGACTATGATAATGCTAATATGCTGCTAATATGCTGCTAATTAGTAATGCATACCCTGCTTTATCGTCACATATAAAATCAGGGAGGCCAAAATGTCCCAAATGAACATCATACTGCATTGAAGAAGGCTTTAAACTAGCGATTGAGACCATAAACACATTTTGAAAACGTTTACTGAGGTTAGAAATCAATTGAGAAGTTGGTGAATTCTCCATTGACTTGTATAGAGACGGAAGTCCTTTTGACACCAAAACGGTCGCCCCCTGGTGGCCTTTTGATAGAATGCAGTTTTAAGTTACTTCCACGTTGGCATCATTTCAGAGGACCAGAACTCCCCGCCTGGTCTAAACCAAATTTTTGTGCCAATCCATCGACTAAATGTTGAGATGTATCACAGCGGAGGTACAAACTGTGTCCTGCTGGGGGCGATAGAGGAAAACTCAGAGAATCACAATCAATCAATCAAATATATCCTTTCTTTAGTGGAATTGATCATCTGTTGTAAAGTTCATGACAATCCATCCAATAGTCGTTGAGATGTTTCAGTCTGAAACATAAATGTTGAACCTCATGGTGGCGCTAGAGGTAAAGTCAGAGGATCACCAAAGTCAGCAGGTTTTATCCTCTGACAGCGGCGGAGTGAGGCCTTGAAATCCACCCGGAATTTTTTCACTGGCTCCAGTGTTATGTCCCAACTGGTTTCCAATTGAACTGGTTTCCTTACCGATCAGCTCCAGCTTGTGTTGCGCTTCTGTCAGCAGATTCGTCACAAATTCACCAATACAGCCAGCATATTACTGGAGAGTTTTAAGTCGCAGTTATATAGTGCTCACTTCCAGAAACATATTTCATTCATTGGACGATGAGCCCTTTTCTCCCAGCAGGCCGTGCTCCATTCCACATTTTAAGAACAAACTAAGAAAATAATATATTTCAGTTATAGTTTTTGGAAGTTGTAGAATACTGAAATAAGAGTTGATTTAAGTTGCAAAATTGGAAGTGACGAGAAAGAACTGGAGCACAAGAGTGACCATGACTGAGAAATGCACAGCAAGAAAGCGACATGAATACATCATGGATTACACTGAACTGACATATAAGTCGTGTAGTTTTCTCAGTATCTTGCGGCATCAGTGTGGTGACAGTTTGAACAAATGTAAAAAATATACACAATTTACAACACACTTTTTTTGCAAGCACTGTTTTTGCGAAATTTGATGAGTCATTTCTGACATCAGTGACCCAGAAATAACTTTGCCACCAGCTGAGGTTTGGAAACTAAAGTCTGGTTGTCGGTGACATGATGACATCTAACAGAGTCTTTGTCTCTTGCTTCCACTCGTCAGTCATTCACACCTCCGTATCTTTGCCATGATAACACAACACCAGACACCACTGTGTGTGTGTTTGTGAGTGTTTGTCCATCACTGTGGGAACTGCTTCAGTTTTACACTTTTATTAACATTTTGGTCATT
>NC_084971.1:35734465-35749465 GCF_963691925.1 Scomber scombrus
CTGTAGTACAGTTTGAGGTACTTGTACTTTACTGTAGTATTTCCATGTGATGCTACTTTCTACATCTCAGAGGGAAATATTGTACTTTCTACTCCACTACATTTATTTGACAGCTTTAGTTACTTTTCAGATGCAGATTTGACACAATGGATAATATAACAAGCTTTATAAATACAACACATTGTTAAAGATGAAACCAGACAGCAGTGTGTAGTCGGCTCACATTTCAGATGTCTATGAGTTGTTAACAGCTCCACCAAATACTGATTTTTCCCTCTAAACTTCTCACATGCTTTCATTTCAATAAATGTTCAAATGATCCAATATTTCAGCAAAAATCAGAGTTTAGAACCAGTCAGAGCTAAATATCGGTCTTGCGAATGACAATATTATTTCCATAGTAAATAAACATGAAGTGATGACATTAATAACCTCAGACAGCCCAGTTTATTGCGCTGCTGTCTGACGAGGAACTGCTAATCACTTCCACTGGATCGATCGGCTGTTTATCCCAGAATCCCCCTGGGTAAGATCTGGTCTGAACGGGTCAAATCCAGTTGTCTTTCTGACTGCTGACGTGACGTCTCCGGAGGATCCGTGACCTTTTCAGGATGGACGGCTTTACGCTGCCATGAAGACTCTAAATGTGAAGGCTTGAATTGAACTGGTTGATGTTAATGTCACGCAGATTATCAGGAATCATAAAACTCCAGACGGTGATGGAAGCAATCCTCCACAACCCAACCCAGAGGACCTGAACAGCACAAATGTTTGACCTGTGACCGCCTGTGAGTATGACTGTAATATATTATGGATCAAATATTCAGCAGTGTTTTTGTGACTTCACTTAAAGACTGTGTAAAGTGAATTCAGACATTTTCTTCTAAACACATTAAATAGGTCATAAATGTATTTTATAAAAAAGGTGTAAAAAGCATTTCAACCATTTAGATTTGAATTGTGGAGCTAGGCTTCACAAACTGTGTTTCAACATTTCTGTGTTTAGGATTTAATGGGCGGGTCTGAAAATCAGCGCTGCGTTACGTCACCCTGCTGCTGTAGAGGTATGAATACATTCAGCGCACACTACTACTGGCGCTTTTCCACTACACAGTTCCAGCACGACTAGGCTCGCCTCGCCTCGGTACGGTACCAGGAACCTTTTCCATTACAAAAAAGTACCTACTCAACGTGGGCGGGGTCGTCATAGCAATGCTGCATTAAACTGCTGTGACTTTGTTTTATACACGACACAAAACACATAATCAATGGAGGACATGGAGGCAGTGGTGTACTTGCTGCTGTATGAGGCTTTCTGTCTCACACAAAGCAAGAAAATGTAGCCGTATGCCTGTAACGCTGCTGCCGGTATTTAAAAATGCCGGGTTTATGTGGGACGGCTCATGACTCTTCCAGTGACAACCCTTCTGACCAATCAGCGGCCAGCAGTCTGGTGACGTCACATTTAATATCGGCTCGGCTCGCGTGGAACCTCGGCAGAGCTGATACTAAAAAAGTACCAGGTACTATCCCTGATGGAAACTCAAAAAGAACCGAGGCGCGCTCCTGAACCTGTGAACCAATCAACCTGTCAATCACCACGTAGCCACGCCCTAATGCATACCCTGCTTTATCGTCACATATAAAATCAGGGAGGCCAAAATGTCCCAAATGAACATCATACTGCATTGAAGAAGGCTTTAAACTAGCGATTGAGACCATAAACACATTTTGAAAACGTGGAGGACCGGAACTCCCCGCCTGTCTCAGACCTAGCGTCCATGTTTCTGGTAGAGGTGGTGACTTTGATTGACAGGTGACACTTGGTAGGGGGCGGGGCTTCAGCAGACTCGGCGGCCACTCCCACAGTGTTTGGGAGCAGAGAAATAGGCAGACTATTAGACAACTTTGAAGCCTAATTTCATATATTTGGCGATTTTTTTAATCATTCAAATTTGGCAGGGTGGTTAACAACACACTTTTCTGTGGTATGTCAAACTCAGAACACATATTTATTCTTACTATACACAGACTTTAATCTCCATTTTACATTATCTCAGATTGCTTTTTGACGCCTGCAGCACCTTACTTTCTCAATATGCCTCAACCCAAACCGCCGTTTTCAGGGAACCCACAGTGTTTAATCCACAACTGCAACAGTTTACAAGTGTCTGGTCCATGTTTATTACACATCCTGAGAACGTGGGGACCTTTACTCATTCTATCATGTACGACCAACACAATCTCTTTCATTTGGTTTCTTAATCACTTAATCAGACGTTCAGTTGAGATTATTCATTCACTCCTAATGGGATATCGTTACCTTACAGACCTGTTTCCTGGTTTTATACTGTTTCCTCATTTAATCCTTCTGTTGTCCTTGAGTTAAGGAAGGAAGGGAATAGGAAGGAAGGAAAGGAGGAAGGAAAGTAGGGAGGGAGGAAGGAAGGAAGGAAAGGAGGGAGGAAGGAAGGAAGGGAGGAAAGGAGGGAGGAATGACAGGAGGAAAGGAAAGGAAAGAAGGAAGGGAGGAAGGAAAGGAAGGAAGGAAGGACGGAGGAAATAAGGAAGGTAGGAGGGAGGGAGGGAAAAGGAAGGAAAGGAGGAAGAAGGAAGGAAAGGAGAGAGGGAGGAAGGAAAGAAGGGAGGAAGGAAGAAGGAAAGAAAGGAGGGAGGAAGGGAGGAAAGGAAAGAAGGAAGGGAGAAAGGAAAGGAAGGAAGGTAGGAGGGAGGGAGGAAAGAAAGAAAGAAGGAGGGAGGGAGGGTGAAAGGAAAAGAGGAAGGGAGGAAGGAAGGAAAGAAGGACAGAGGAAAGAAGGAAGGGAGGAAGGTAGGGGGAGGAAATAAAGAGAGAAGGAAGGGAGGAAGGAAAAGAAGGAAGGAGGGAAGGAAAGTAGGAAGGAAGAAAGGGGGATGGAGGAAGGAAAGAAGGAAGGGAGGAAAGAGAGAGGAAGGAAAGAAAGAGAGAAGGAGGGAGGAAGGACAGCCGGAAGGAAGGAAGGGAGGAAAGAAGGAACAGTTAAAACAGACGGGGTCAGATCATTTTTCACTGATTCAAGCATCCAAGCTGCTGCTGACGAGTGAATCCTCCTTTATCACTTTCCTTCCATCCTTCCTCCTTTCCTTCCTTCCTTCCTCCTCCTTTATCTCTTTCACACCAACCTGTGAAGTGATGACTCTATGTTAGTCAGACCCGAACAGACGAGGATGAACAAATGCTCTTTGTTTCTCTTTCACACAGGAACACACTGTTTCTATAACTGTCACTAAGCATTTTTAACCTTTCTGAAGTTCACACAAGCAATTATACACAATAAATTCCCTCTCAAGCTTTTACGATCCTATTTGCTATTTTTACTCTCGGGGCGAAGCTGCTAAAATCCAGAAATTTCAGACTAATCTGAGCAGTAGATTTTTTATATTTTGTCACACAAGCATTCATCCTTTGGGACCGTTGAATATTCACTGCGAGATTCACAGAAATCCCAAAATATCCCAAAATAAAGCGTCTCATTCTAAATCATTCTTCCATCTTTCCTTCCTTCTTTCCTTCACAGAAATCCCAAAATATCCTCATTCTAAATCAAAGGGACCAAATAACCACCACACAAGGCACATTTTACCTCCCTTCCATCTTTCCTTCCATCCTTCCATCTTTCTTTCCTTCCTTCCTTCCATCTTTTCTTCCTTCCTTCTTCCTCCCTCCTTTCCTTCTTTCCTTCCTTCCTTCCATCTGTCTTGTCTTCCGTCCTTCCTCCCTTCCTTCCTTCCATCTTTCCTTCCTTCCTTTCTTCCTCCCTTCCATCCTTCCTTCCTCCTTCATCCCTTCCATCCTTCCTTCCTCCTTTTCTTCCTTCTTCCTCCTTTCCTTCTTTCTTCCTCCCTCCCTTCCATCCTTCCTTCCTTCCTTCCTTCCATCTGTCTTCTCTTCCTCCCTTCCTCCCTTCCTTCCTTCCATCTTTCCTTCCTTCTTCATCCCTTCCATCCTTCCTTCCTCCTTTTCTTCCTTCTTCCTCCTTTCCTTCTTTCTTCCTCCCTTCCTTCCTTCATCTTTCTTTCCTTCCTTCCTTCCTTCCTTCCTTCCTTCCTTCCTTCCTTCCTTCCTTCCTTCCTTCCTTCCTTCCATCTTTCTTTCCTTCCTTCCTTCCTTCCTTCCTTCCTTCCTTCCTTCATCCTTTGGGACTCTTGAATATTCACAGCAAGATTCACACAAATCCCAAAATATCCAGCCCAAAAATAAAGCGTCTCATTCTAAATCAAAGGGACCAAACAACGACCATTATTGGGTTCCATCACAAGCAAAGGCACATTTTAACAACCCTGAAATAAAATACAATAAAATAACCAATATAAAATCAAATCAACTCTCCCTAAAGTGCTGTGAGCTTGCTGAGGAATGGGGTGGGGGTCTCTCTCTCTCTCCCAGTCTCCCAGGATCAGCCTATTGAATAATTTAAAGTCTCTTCAGACAATAACAGCTCTATTCTCCTTCTCTGGGAATCGGTGCTATGATGCCAAATCTCCGTCATTACTCTGTCTGCTGTTGTTGTGGGAAAAAAAACAAAAAACACTGAGCTGCAAATATTGTGGTTTCACTTTTTTTCCCCTTTCCTTAAAAATGAAAGCTTGACATGATCGTCGATGTGTTGTCTTGATGCATGATTATTTATTTAACCCTCCTGTTGTCCTCGAGTCAAGTAAGTGAGGGAGGAAGAAGGAAGGAAGGAAAGGAAGGAGGATTGAAGGAAGGGAGGGAGGAAGAAGGGAAGAAGGGAGGAAGAAAGGAAGGGAGGAAGAAGGAAGGAAAAAAGGGAGGGAGGAAGGAAGGGAGGGTGGAAGAAGGAAGGAAAAGAGGGAGGAAGGAAGGATGAAAGGGAGGATGAAGGAAGGAAAAAGCGGCGGAAGGAAGGGAGGGAGGAAGAAGGAAGGAAAGGAGGGAGGGTGGAAGGAAGGGAGGGAGGATGAAGGAAGGAAAGGAGGAAGGGAGGGAGGAAGGAGGGAGGGAGGTAGAAAGGGAAAGAGGAAGGGAGGAAGGAAGGAAGGAAAGGAAAGAAGGAAGGAAGGAAGGAAGGTATGGGGAGGAAAGAGAGAAGGAGGGAGGGAGGGAGGGAGGAAAGAAGGAAGGGAGGAAGGAAGGAGGGAAGGAAAAAAGGAGGGAGGGAGGAAAGAAGGACAGATGGAAGGAAGGGAGGAATGAAGGAAGGAAGGATGGAACGGAGGAAGAACGAAGGAAGGAAGGATGGAACGGAGGAAGCAAGGGAGGAAAGGAAAGAAGGAAGGAAGGTAGGTAGGAGGGAGGGAGGTAGAAAGGGAAAGAGGAAGGGAGGAAGGAAGGAAGGAAAGAGGAGGGAGGGAGAAAGGAAAAGCAGAACGGAGGAAGGAAGGAAAGAAGGACAGAGGAAAGAAAGAAGGGAGGAAGGTAGAGGGGAGGAAAGAAAGAGAAGGAGGGAGGGAGGAAGGAAGGGAGGAAGGAAAGGAAGGAAGGAAGGAAGGAGGGAAGGAAAGAAGGAGGGAGGGAAGAAGGAAGGACAGAAGGATGGAAGAAAGGGGGATGGAACAAGGAAAGAAGGAAGGGAGGAAAGAGAGAGGAAGGAAAGAAAGGAGCGAGGGAGGGAGGAAGGAAGGGCGGAAAGGAAAGAAGGAAGGAAGGTAGGTAAGAGGGAGGGAGGGAGGTAGAAAGGGAAAGAGGAAGGGATGAAGGAAGGAAGGGAGGAAAGAAAGGAAGGAAGGAAGGAGGGAAGGAAAGAAGATACAGTCAAAACAGACGGGGTCAATTTGACCTGGGAGGAGTTGTACACGCTTCTTTCTTTAGCAAACATACAGTAAACGTTCTTTATATGTGGAGTCAGAGCTTTGTCACTGCGCCGTTAATGCAGCTGTAGAAAGTTATGTGAGGGGAATCGCTCCAGGCTCTGTTTGAGGAGATTGAACAAGGAAGGAAGGATGGAAGGGAGGAAGAAGGAAGGAAGGAAAGAAGGAAAGGAAGGGAGTAAGAAGGAAGGAAAGAGGGAAGGAAGGAGGGAGGAAGGAAGGGAGGAAAGGAAAGAAGGAAGGAAGGGAGGAAGGTAGGAGGGAGGAAAGAAAGAGAGAAGGAGGGAGGGAGGAAAGAAGGAAGGAAGAGAGGAAGGAAAGGAAGGAAGGAAGGAAGGTGGGAAGGAAAGAAGGAGGGAGGGAGAAAGGAAAGGAGGAAGGGAGGAAGGAAGGAAAGAAGGACAGAGGAAAGAAAGAAGGGAGGAAGGTAGGGGGGAGGAAAGAAAGAGAGAAGGAGAGAGGGAGGAAGGAAAGGAAGGAAGGAGGGAAGGAAAGAAGGAGGGGGGAGGAAGGAATGATAGAAGGATGGAAGAAAGGGGGATGGAGGAAGGAAAGAAGGAAGGGAGGAAAGAGAGAGGAATGAAAGAAAGGAGCGAGGGAGGAAGGAAGGGAGGAAAGGAAAGAAGGAAGGAAGGTAGGTAGGAGGGAGGGAGCGAGGTAGAAAGGGAAAGAGGAAGGGAGGAAGGAAGGAAGGAAGGGTGGAAAGAAAGAAAGGAAGGAAGGAGGGAAGGAAAGAAGGTACAGTCAAAACAGACAGGGTCAATTTGACCTGGGAGGAGTTGTACACGCTTCTTTCTTTAGCAAACATACAGTTAACGTTCTCTATATGTGGAGTCAGAGCTTTGTCACTGCGCCTGTAATGCAGCTGTAGAAAGTTATGTGAGGGGAATTGCTCCAGGCTCTGTTTGAGGAGATTGAACAAGGAAGGAAGGATGGAAGGGAGGAAGAAGGAAGGAAGGAAAGAAGGAAAGGAAGGGAGTAAGAAGGAGCGAAGAAGGAAGGAAAGAGGGAAGGAAGGAGGGAGGAAGGAAGGGAGGAAAGGAAAGAAGGAAGGAAGGGAGGAAGGTAGGAGGGAGGAAAGAAAGAGAAGGAGGGAGGGAGGAAAGAAGGAAGGAAGAGAGGAAGGAAAGGAAGGAAGGAAGGAAGGTGGGAAGGAAAGAAGGAGGGAGGGAGAAAGGAAAAGAGGAAGGGAGGAAGGAAGGAAAGAAGGACAGAGGAAAGAAAGAAGGGAGGAAGGTAGGGGGGAGGAAAGAAAGAGAGAAGGAGGGAGGGAGGAAGGAAAGGAGGAAGGAAAGGAAGGAAGGAGGGAAGGAAAGAAGGAGGGGGGAGGAAGTAAGGATAGAAGGATGGAAGAAAGGGGGATGGAGGAAGGAAAGAAGGAAGGAAGGAAAGAGAGAGGAATGAAAGAAAGGAGCGAGGGAGGAAGGAAGGGAGGAAAGGAAAGAAGGAAGGAAGGTAGGTAGGAGGGAGGGAGCGAGGTAGAAAGGGAAAGAGGAAGGGAGGAAGGAAGGAAGGAAGGGTGGAAAGAAAGAAAGGAAGGAAGGAGGGAAGGAAAGAAGGTACAGTCAAAACAGACAGGGTCAATTTGACCTGGGAGGAGTTGTACACGCTTCTTTCTTTAGCAAACATACAGTTAACGTTCTCTATATGTGGAGTCAGAGCTTTGTCACTGCGCCTGTAATGCAGCTGTAGAAAGTTATGTGAGGGGAATTGCTCCAGGCTCTGTTTGAGGAGATTGAACATGTTAAATGGTTTTGTTGGGATCACTGCCAACCCCCCCCCACCCCCCGCTCCTCCTCCTCCTCCCTCACCGCCGCCGCCACCACTCCACCCAAAACCTTTGGCTCCACTCCCAGGCCTTGTCTCAGCCCCTGTAATACATTTCTATCATGCAGGAATGCTGCTGCTATAAAGTCCCCAAGCGATCTCCTGCAATCTACAGTTGGAGATTGGCTTCGGTACAAGCCAGGGATGCCCCGTTGCTCTTCTTCTTCTGTTTCATGGGCAACAAAAAGAAAAATGTGATCTACTTCATGAGCGCAGGAATCAGCAAAAATGGGTGAAAATAACTCCTCTTGTCGTGTGAGATGTGAGATAGACTCGTCCTTTAGCAGTTTTCTTTGGCTGCTGGTTCACTTTAAAGAAAAAGGGGAAAAAAAGGAAGGGAGGGAGGGAGGAAGGAAGGATGAAAGAAGGAAGGGAGAAAGGAAAGGAAGGAGGGAAGGTAGGAGGGAGGGAGGGAGGAAAGAAGGAAGGAGGAAGGGAGGGAGAAAGGAAAAGAGGAAGGGAGGAAAGAAGGACAGAGGAAAGAAGGAAGGGAGGAAGGAAAGGAAGGAAGGAAGGAAGGAGGGAAGGAAAGAAGGAGTGAGGGAGGAAGGAAAGAAAGACAGAAAGAAGGGAGGAAGAAGGAAGGAAAAGAGGGAGGAAGGAAGGAAGGAAGTGAGGAAGAAGGAAGGAAAGGAGGAAGGAAGGGAGGAAGAAGGAAGGAAGGAAGGAAGGAAGGAAGAAAGGAGGGAGGAAAGAAAGAGAGAAGGAGGGAGGGAGGGAGGAAAGAAGAGAGGAAGGAAGGAAAGAAGGAGGGAAGGAGGGAGGAAGGAAGGACAGAAAGAGAGAAGGAGGGAGGGAAGAAGGACAGAAGGAATGAAGGAAGGGAGGAAAGAAGGAACAGTCAAAACAGACGTGGTCAATTTGGCTGCCTGTTCACTTTAAAGAAAGAAAGAAAAAAAAAAGAAGAAAAAAATGTGTATGCTCAGATGAGATTTATGTTGTGGATTTGTTAGCTATGAAATCTAAACCCCGCTGCAGGAAAATGCTTTATGAGTTGGGGAATGTTTTGAAGATTGTGGCCGTGCTATCGATTCACAGATTGTTGTTTTTCTTTCCTTGCATATTTCAGAAACCAGAGTCACTGTGCGTGTCTTATTGTCCCATAGACAATACTTTATTGATCGGGGAGAGGCAAGAAGGAGCTTTTAAAATATCTGCCAAAGAAAAAAAAAAAAAGGGACTATTTTCATGCACCGAGTGAATCATCGCACATACATTTTTTCTCAAGAGAATTTGTCCAAAGTGGAAAAATGATACCCACAAAATATTTTGCATCCTAATGCGGCCTCCTGACTACTGACTGAGGATTTTTTAAGGACAATAGGCGAAAGAAGGAAGGAAGGTAGGTAGGAGGGACGGGGGAGAGAAGGAAGGAGGGAGGGAGGTAGAAAGGGAAAGAGGAAGGGAGGAAGGAAGGAAAGAAGGAAGGGAGGAAGGGAGAAAGGAAAGGAAAGAAGGAAGGTATGGGGGAGGAAAGAGAGAGAAGGAGGGAGGGAGGAAAGAAGGACAGACAGAAGGAAGGAAGGAAGGGAGGAATGAAGGAAGGAAGGATGGAACGGAGGAAGAAGGAAGGAAAGGAGCGAGGGAGGAAGGAAGAGAGGAAAGGAAAGAAGGAAGGAAGGTAGGTAGGTAGGAGGTAGAAAGGGAAAGGAAGGAAGGAAGGGAAGAAAGACAGAGGAAAGAAAGAAGGGAGGAAGATAGGGGAGAGGAAAGAAAGAGAGAAGGAGGGAGGAAGGAAAGGAAGGAAGGAAGGAGGGAAGGAAAGAAGGAGGGAGGGAGGAAAGAAGGACAGACGGAAGGAAGGAAGGGAAGGGAGGAATGAAGGAAGGAAGGATGGAACGGAGGAAGAAGGAAGGAAAGGAGCAAGGGAGGAATGAAGGGAGGAAAGGAAAGAAGGAAGGAAGGTAGGAGGGAGGGAGGAAAGAAGGAAGGAAGGATGGAACGGAGGAAGAAGGAAGGAAAGGAGCGAGGGAGGAAGGAAGAGAGGAAAGGAAAGAAGGAAGGAAGGTAGGTAGGTAGGAGGTAGAAAGGGAAAGGAAGGAAGGAAGGGAAGAAAGACAGAGGAAAGAAAGAAGGGAGGAAGATAGGGGAGAGGAAAGAAAGAGAGAAGGAGGGAGGAAGGAAAGGAAGGAAGGAAGGAGGGAAGGAAAGAAGGAGGGAGGGAGGAAAGAAGGACAGACGGAAGGAAGGAAGGAAGGGAGGAATGAAGGAAGGAAGGATGGAACGGAGGAAGAAGGAAGGAAAGGAGCAAGGGAGGAATGAAGGGAGGAAAGGAAAGAAGGAAGGAAGGTAGGAGGGAGGGAGGAAAGAAGGAAGGAGGGAGGGAGGTAGAAAGGGAAAGAGGAAGGGAGGAAGGAAGGAAGGAAGGAAGGAAGGAAAGAATGACAGAGGAAAGAAGGAAGGGAGGATCATCAAAATGGAAAAATGATACCCACAAAATATTTGACTGAGGATTTTTTTAAGGACAAAAGGCGAGTCGGTCTTTTGTCTTTTTCTCTCCGTGTGACTGAAACACGGCTCCTCGATGTAAATGTACTCACGGTGTCGTGTAATGTGTTAGTAATCTGACTCATTGACTCCCTAAACCAGGCCAACCAGGAAACAGCTGTGTGTGTGTGTGTGTGTGTGTGTGTGTGTGTGTGTGTGTGTGTGTGTGTGTGTGTGTGTGTGTGTGTGTGTGTTTAGGGTGTTGGCTTAACAGCTAAATTGTGATTTTTGTCTCAAATCCTGAATCCTGCAGTTCCTTTAGTTTAGTTTAGTCTAGTCATTAAACTCAAATACACATGTATTTAAAGGTCAATGAGGTTTTATTTGTGTCCATGTGGTTTAGTTTAAATTTAAAGGGGTTAAAATGTGAAAATAAACGTATGAATAACTTGCACACATTCTTTTTTTGTGGACCCAGCATCAAATTTCTGCTTTTAATCCATTTGAGAGAATATATTAGAGGATTATGGTAAAAATGTTAAGTGGTGTAACCATAAAAACTTTGTACCAAATAATTCAACCTGCTTAAAAACAGTAAATTGTCAATAAAACACCATATCAACTAGTTTGGCATGATCTTACATTATAACTTTATATTAAATAAAGGTAATGAAATACAATTGTTGATATAAATATTGTTGTCCTCGGGTCAATTTTGTCCCAGGAGGACAACAGGTGTTTTACTCATAAATCCGGTCAAATTTATAAACTAAACGTCCACCTAAAATAAAGAAATCAATGTTTTTAGTAGGGATGTCTGCTAATATCGGCCGATATTTACTTTAAAATGTAATAACAGGAAATATCGGTATCAGGTATTTATAACCGATATTTGTTCTGTAGGCTTCAGCATTTCCGAGCCTGCATGAACGCAACATGGGACGTTTACCGGCGCTTGATGACGTTTAACAACAACAACACGCTAGACTCGTGGGTCGCTAACCGTGGCTAACCGTAGCTAACCGTGGCTAACAAGTTCATAGCGTCCACCGCCATGAACACGAACACACAAACAGAAAGTTTACCTCCTCGTTGTCATTTTCTCTGTTATGCTTTCGGCGAGTTGCCTCTGTGACGTCACCGTCAGAGTCCGGTGGGTCCTATCTGGGTTCTATCTGGGTCCTACTCTGCAGAGTCCGGTGGGTCTTATCTGGGTCCTATCTGGGTCCTACCCTGGCAGAGTCCGGTGGGTCTTATCTGGGTCCTATCTGCGTCCTATCTGGGTCCTATCTGGGTCCTACTCTGCTGGAGATACAACAGCTGAGATGACCGAGTGAGAGGACGTTCCTATAAAAGGTCCCGCCTCCAGAAACGGGGCTTATGTCTGTGGTTTGGAACTATTTCCAAGTGTTCCCTACGGATAGTAAATTACTGCAAAGCAGCATAATAAATATGGCAGTGCCATGTAGGCACTGCCATATTCCATAACTTATATTGAAGTTGTTCTCTTATTTTGCACAGACAGTGTTTACATGTGGAAAGCCATGTTGCATTTATGTTTGCATCCAGTGGGGCATCACAATAAAATTAGGCATAATGTGTTAATTCAACAATAGGAGATATGTTATGTTGTTACCTAATAGATTTGGTGTAAAAAGCCTGCAAATATCGGTATCGGAAATTAAGAGTTGGACAATATCTGAATATCAGCAGAAAAAGTCAATATCGAGCATCCCTAGTTTTTAGTCTATATAACTGCCTGTAGCTTCATGTGTGAATCTAAAAGGCATTATGGGGAATTAAACCAAATAGCAGGGAATACCTGCCTCATGTCTGAAGACAATAGCTCACAGTGTGACTGAAAGCTTCAGGCGGAGCTCCAAAAAGGACATTTGAGACTCCATATCCTCGTTAACATGAAGTCTTCCTGATTATGAGAGAACCACGAGAAAGACATCGGCCTACCAGCACAGTTAATGAAGTTAACCTGCACTTATGTCGATTCTGTCCGATGGTGTTACGACCATCAGCTGGCCGTCTCTCCCACTTCTCCACAGATGACGGCTGTTTGCCAGCTGAGAAGGAGAAGGAGAAGAAGAAGAAGAAGGAGACTCAGTGGTTGTATGTAGTGCTCAGGGGTCTCTGTTAAAATGGGAATGCTAATTAAATCTTAGCTCTAATTAAGCACCACTCGGCCCGGCTTTTGGCCCGGTGTCGGCGCCGGGAATCTGAACAGTGTAAATTAGATGATTTAGACGCTGAATTCATCACGAGGTTGTTCCACCGAGACTCTGTGAATTTATAATTTAGAGATTTACAGACATCATTAGTTTAATTTCATCTTTAACCCTCCTGTTGTCCTCGAGTCAGGGAAGGAAGGGAGGAAGGAGAGAGGAAGGAAGGAAGGAAGGAAGGAAGGAAGGAAAGAAGGAAGGGAGGGAGGAAAGGAGGAAAGGAAAGAAGGAAGGAAAGGAAGGAAGGGAGGAAAAAAGGAAGGGAGGAAGGAAAGGAAGGAAGAAATGAAAGAAAGAACGGAGGGAAGGAAAGAAGGACAGAAGGATGGAAAAAAAGGGGGATGGAGGAAGGAAATAAGGAAGTGAGGAAGTGAGGAAGAAAGGAAGGAAGGAAGGAAGGAAGGAAGGAAGGAAGGAAGGAAGGAAGGAAGGGAGGGATGGAGGGAGGGAGGGAGGAAGGAAGGAACAGTTAAAACAGACCGGGTCAATTTGACCCGGCAGGACGACACAAAGGTTAATATATTTAGCATTGAAGTATTAACACTTAGCAGGTGAGAGCGTCTCAGATATCAGAACATATGAAGCTTTCCTGTATAACCAGTAAGCAGCTCTGGGCTGTATGTTAAGTGATTGTATGTGACACACATTAGTAAGTAAGTGTGTGTGTGTGTGTGTGTGTGTGTGTGTGTGTGTGTGTGTGTATGCAGATTTCAGAAGCCAAACATCTGCTGGTAATTAGAAGAAGTCGCCACAGACGATCCTATGCTGCTGTCTGTTTAAAACAAGGTCAGATGTTTGATGTTCTGATAGAAACGAGGTGAAATATTTCTCATATCTAACAACAGAGCTGATGGTTTACAGAGAGACAAGCAGTTGTACCTTGGTGGAAGTTGTGGCCAGGTGGGGAGTTCTGGTCCTCTGAAATGAGGCCAACGCGGAAGTAACTTAAAACTGCATTCTATCAAAAGGCCACCAGGGGGCGACCGTTTTGGTGTCAAAAGGACTTCCGTCTCTATACAAGTCAATGGAGAATTCACCAACTTCTCACTTGATTTCTAACCTCAGTAAACGTTTTCAAATGTGTTTATGGTCTCAATCGCTAGTTTAAAGCCTTCTTCAATGCAGTATGATGTTCATTTGGGACATTTTGGCCTCCCTGATTTTATATGTGACGATAAAGCAGGGTATGCATTAGGGCGTGGCTACGTGGTGATTGACAGGTTGATTGGTTCACAGGTTCAGGAGGGCGCCTCATGCTCCTCCTGATGCCCATATAAGTAGAATCCATGTTTTTATTTTTCCCAGCATGCACCTGAAATGTTCAGGCGCTGCTCAGATCCGATACTATTGGCCTCCGAGCAGCAGTCCACAAACCAATGGGTGACGTCACGGATGTTACGTCCATTATATATACAGCCTATGGTTGTGGCGAGCGGTTCTAACTGAGGTCAAACTAACAGCCTGGTCAATCAATCTTTATTTATGTAGAGTCAAATCACAACACTTGTCATCTCAAGGCACTTTACACACATTTATATTTTTACACCATTTATTATCATTTTCATTCAGTCACATGTGAGGCTTTGATGTCAGGTTTGATACGAGTTACGTCATTTCCTTTTTCCCTGAAACGTTTAGGTTGTTGGAACATTGAGATTTGGTTTCCGAATCATTCGTGCTCTTATGGAAACTAAAATAAATTACATCTTCATATCAAGTTTCTAATGTTCTGTTTGAAACCAGACTTTGGTGCCAGTTCTGTTGAAGCCTAAGGGAAATATATTAACATTTAAACTCAACACATCTACGTAGTCTGACCTTTAATGAACAGATTCTTCTACTGAATGAAGGAACACACTTAGAGAACAGTGTGTTTATTTGCTGTTGATAGTATCCAAATAGTATCACAGCACTTTACAGGGTTTTACAGGACGTTGCATTGAAGTTACCCTTGAAAATATCGGGTTTAATTAGGATAAATAAATACTATTAACATAAACCTGTATCCTTCATTCCTCCTCTCCCTCTCTTATTTAAACCCGGCGGCTGCTTTACGATGACTCGCAGGGCTAATAATAGCTGATGTTACGGGAATATCACATATTCACATGAAACTTTTACAAACCTTCTGTGATTATTAACTGTGCATTGGTAGAAGCTATAAACTAACTCACAACTATAAAAGAACAGAGCCATGCATTTCATGGCTTATCCGAAACTTTCATAAAAAAACGAACTCGAGCGTCAGAAAGTAATGTATCATAATTATGAATGAAGCAATCTGTGCCGTGATAAACTCAACACCACTGCTGTAATCCCACATGTCTAAAACTGTAGAGTACAGTAGAAAATGTTAGCTGTTGGCTTCACAGTTAATTTAGTTTGATTATTATCAGAGTTTAGTTAATTTACTAATGTTACTCTGTTACTAACGTCAATCATGTGTGCATTACCCTTATTAACCTTTGTGTCGTCCTCCCGGGTCAAATTGACCCCATCTGTTTTGACTGTTCCTTCTTTCCTCCCTCCTTCTCTCTTTCTTTCCTTCCTTCTCTCTTTCCTCACTTCCTTCTGTCCTTCCTTCCTCCCTCCCTCCTTCTTTCCTTCCCTCCTTCCTTCTTTCTTTTCCTTCCTACCTTCCTTCTTTCCTCTGTCCTTCTTTACTTCCTTCCTCCCTTCCTCTTTTCCTTTCTCCCTCCCT
>NC_084971.1:35754465-35777955 GCF_963691925.1 Scomber scombrus
TCTGTCCTCCATCCCCCTTTCTTCCTTCCTTCCTCCCTCCCTCCTTCTTTCCTTCCCTCCTTCTTTCCTTCCTTCCTTTCCTTCCTCCCTTCCTTCTTCCCTCCTTCTTCCCTTCTTTCTTTCCTCTGTCCTTCTTTCATTCCTTCCTCTTTTCCTTTCTCACTCCCTCCCTCCTTCTTTCCTTCCCTCCTTCCTTCTTTCCTTTCCTTCCTCCCTTCCTTCCTCCCTCCTTTCATTCCTCTGTCCTTCTTTCATTCCTTCCTCCCTTCCTTTCTCCCTCCCTCCCTCCTTCCTTCGTTCCTCCATCCTTCGTTCCCTCCTTCCTTCTTTCCTTTCCTTCCTCCCTTCCTTCCTTCCTCGCTCCTTTCATTCCTCTGTCCTTCTTTCATTCCTTCCTCCCTTCCTTTCTCCCTCCCTCCCTCCTTCCTTCGTTCCTCCATCCTCCCTTCCTCCCTCCTTTCCTTCCTCCCTCCCTTCCTTCCTTCTTCCTTGACTTGAGGACAACAGGAGGGTTAAATATGTCCAGATAAAGACAAAGATGGTTGTTTGTTTTGTTTCGGAGCACAAAAGTTTTTAGTGGTTTTTCCCATTTTTTTAGGCCCATTTCAATTGTGTCCTTAAAAAATCTCTCAGGATTGTCCTGGATAATATAACGACCCTACAGGTTTAAACTGTGGCTGTCAGTTTTAATCTGACAAAGCTACTACAAATACCAGTGCTCTGTAGAAGAAGCCAGTCAAAGCAATAGTGAAATTAAAAATGCTTTGTTTTTTAACCACAGCAGCTGAGTTTAAGTGACCCTGAAGTTTAAATAATCAGAGTCAACATTTCTACACAGAGTTGAAAAGAAGGACAAGAAGAAGAAGAAGAAGAAGAAGAAGAAGAAGAAGAAGAAGAGCAGTGTTCCTCTGGGTTGAGGCCTCCTGCTGCCTGCTGACACAGATACCGTTCAGACCGCAGCTCTCGACCTGTGTGAGGAGGCGTGAAAACGAACAAGAACTGATGATGGAGCGGCGCCAAGTTTTCCAAACCGCACGCTGAGAAAATTCCTGATGCAACTGCATCAAACCGCGAGAGTCAACATCAGCTGATCTGAAAGAGGTGAGGTGGGGGGGGGCAGCTTGTTAAACACATACACTCTTTGTGTACTGCTAATGCTAGTTTACCCAATAAATCCTCCCAGCTTATCTACATCAACATATAAGTCTTTATGTCATGTGGGAATGAAGACATCTCTCCTTAGAAATAAGATGAAAAATATAAACTGTGTTGGGTTTAAAGGGTTAAAATACCAGAGCTAATGAAGAGCAAACTCCACTGGTTGTAAATGAGTTGTCTAAAACTAAGCATGCCTACTGTCCTCTGCAGGCCACCGTAGGATCATTCATGGAGGAAAGAGAACGGCAACCAACACAAACCACAGCAGGAAAATAAAAACCCGAAACAACAACATTGTTCTAAAGTGAACCAGAGGAAGATGAAGATCTGCCGACTGTCCGCAGGCCTGCAGCCAGTTTCCACTGAGCTCACAAACCGGTGACCTACAAACTCTCCACTCAGGCTTATTTTCAGGCTTTCTGAGGTATAATTCAAAACTTCATAAAAATTAAACAGAACGCCTCCATGTAGGACAGTTTCAACTCCTCACAGCTCAACCTGATTCCTCATTATTCTGTCTGTCCTCTTAGTTTGGTCTTTCTCCACCTGCTGCTCATTACCTCATCAGCCCCAGTAGCTTTTATACTGGTCCTCTGCCATCCACTGGTATGTAAAGATACTCTGTTACAAGTAAAAGTACTGCAGTGTTATGAGTGATGTAGTATGCAGTATTACAGTAAAAGTACTGCAGTATTATAGTGATGTAGTATGCAGTATTACAGTAAAAGTAGTGGTTTGGTGAAGTACTGATACAGTAATGTGTTTTCAGTTTTTGGACTTTTTCTCTAATCTTTGATTTTTGCTGAAATATTGGATCATTTGAACATTTATTGAAATGAAGCATGTGAGAAGTTTAGAGGGAAAAATCAGTATTTGGTGGAGCTGTTAACAACTCATAGACATCTGAGATGTGAGCCGACTACACACTGCTGTCTGGTTTCATCTTTAACAATGTGTTGTATTTATAAAGCTTGTTATATTATCCATTGAGTCAAATCTGCATCTGAAAAGTAACTAAAGCTGTTAAATAAATGTAGTGGAGTAGAAAGTACAATATTTCCCTCTGAGATGTAGAAAGTAGCATCACATGGGAATACTACAGTAAAGTACTAGTACCTCAAACTGTACTACAGTAAAGTACAAGTACCTCAAACTGTACTACAGTAAAGTACAAGTACCTCAAACTGTACTGCAGGAAAGTACAAGTACCTCAAACTGTACTGCAGTAAAGTACAAGTACCTCAAACTATACTGCAGGAAAGTACAAGTACTTCAAACTGTACTACAGTAAAGTATAAGTACCTCAAACTGTACTGCAGTAAAGTACAAGTACCTCAAACTGTAATACAGTAAAGTACAAATACCTCAAACTGTACTACAGTAAAGTACAAGTACCTCAATCGGTAATACAGTAAAGTACAAGTACTTCAAACTGTACTACAGTAAAGTACAAGTACCTCAAACTGTAATACAGTAAAGTACAAGTACTTCAAACTGTACTACAGTAAAGTACAAGTACCCCAAACTGTACTGCAGTAAAGTATAAGTACCTCAAACTGTACTGCAGTAAAGTACAAGTACCTCAAACTGTAATACAGTAAAGTACAAATACCTCTAACTGTACTACAGTAAAGTACAAGTACCTCAATCGGTAATACAGTAAAGTACAAGTACTTCAAACTGTACTACAGTAAAGTACAAGTACCTCAAACTGTAATACAGTAAAGTACAAGTACTTCAAACTGTACTACAGTAAAGTACAAGTACCTCAAACTGTAATACAGTAAAGTACAAGTACTTCAAACTGTACTGCAGTAAAGTACAAATACCTCAAACTGCCAAAATATTCTTTATATATGAAAAGTTTAGATTTTAATGGATTTAATGTGAATAAAGTGACATTTATTCTCTCTTGCTCTGAATCAGGCGACCAACTCTTTTATTTTGAAGCTCAGAGCAGGTTTAAACTCATGTCACATATTAACATCAGTAAATCAAGTGAGAGCTGCTGCTGCTGTTTACTGAGCTGCTTCATTTCACAAAGCAAAGAGCAGCTTCATCTAATTACATTTCCCCTCAAACAAAGTCGGGACAGTAAGGCAACTGTCGGTAAACAGAGCGTAGAGAGGAGGAGATGCTTCAGTCTGGAGCAGCAGCACGACTTTCCACTGCTGCTGTCGACTCACATCAGGATTACAGCTTTGGTTTGATATTTTTAGATGATTCTCCCAATATGAGACGAGTTTATGCACCACCGCAAGACCTTCGAGACCTTTTGTTAGAAGAATGAAAACATATTTGTCTTAGAAACGTTTGACAAAGCAGCCGCACAAGAACATTTCTGAGAAGGAAATGTTTTTTAAAAGTAGTAAAGATTCCTGATTTCCTGATTTATGTCTGTGTGTGTGATCAAATATCAACACTGACTCCAACTTTAAAACCCTGAAACTTAACTGGAGTCTCATTTTCTGTTGTTGACAGACTGGGGGAGGACTATAGTGATGAAGATGAAGAGGGAGTTATCGTACTGGGGGAGGACTATAGCGATGAAGAGGGAGTTATCGGACTGGGGGAGGACTATAGTGATGAAGATGAAGAGGGAGTTATCGGACTGGGGGAGGACTATAGCGATGAAGAGGGAGTTATCGGACTGGGGGAGGACTATAGTGATGAAGATGAAGAGGGAGTTATCGGACTGGGGGAGGACTATAGCGATGAAGAGGGAGTTATCGGACTGGGGGAGGACTATAGCGATGAAGATGAAGAGGGAGTTATCGGACTGGGGGAGGACTATAGTGATGAAGATGAAGAGGGAGTTATCGGACTGGGGGAGGACTATAGTGATGAAGAGGGAGTTATCGGACTGGGGGAGGACTATAGTGATGAAGAGGGAGTTATCGGACTGGGGGAGGACTATAGTGATGAAGATGAAGAGGGAGTTATCGGACTGGGGGAGGACTATAGCGATGAAGAGGGAGTTATCGGACTGGGGAGGACTATAGTGATGACGATGAAGAGGGAGTTATCGGACTGGGGGAGGACTATAGCGATGAAGAGGGAGTTATCGGACTGGGGGAGGACTATAGTGATGAAGATGAAGAGGGAGTTATCGGACCGGGGGAGGACTATAGCGATGAAGAGGGAGTTATCGGACTGGGGGAGGACTATAGCGATGAAGATGAAGAGGGAGTTATCGGACTGGGGGAGGACTATAGTGATGAAGATGAAGAGGGAGTTATCGGACTGGGGGAGGACTATAGTGATGAAGAGGGAGTTATCGGACTGGGGGAGGACTATAGCGATGAAGAGGGAGTTATCGGACTGGGGGAGGACTATAGTGATGAAGATGAAGAGGGAGTTATCAGACTGGGGGAGGACTATAGTGATGAAGAGGGAGTTATCGGACTGGGGGAGGACTATAGTGATGAAGAGGGAGATATCGTACTGGGGGAGGACTATAGTGATGAAGAGGGAGATATCGGACTGGGGGAGGACTATAGTGATTAAGAGGGAATTATCGGACTTGGGGAGGACTATAGTGATGAAGAGGGAGTTATCGGACTGGGGGAGGACTATAGCGATGAAAAGGGAGTTATCGGACTGGGGGAGGACTATAGCGGTGAAGAGGGAGTTATCGGACTGGGGGAGGACTATAGCGGTGATGAGGGAGTTATCGGACTGGGGGAGGACTATAGTGATGAAGAGGGAGATATCGTACTGGGGGAGGACTATAGTGATGAAGAGGGAGATATCGGACTGGGGGAGGACTATAGTGATTAAGAGGGAATTATCGGACTTGGGGAGGACTATAGTGATGAAGAGGGAGTTATCGGACTGGGGGAGGACTATAGCGATGAAAAGGGAGTTATCGGACTGGGGGAGGACTATAGCGGTGAAGAGGGAGTTATCGGACTGGGGGAGGACTATAGCGATGAAGAGGGAGTTATCGGACTTGGGGAGGACTATAGTGATGAAGATGAAGAGGGAGTTATCAGACTGGGGGAGGACTATAGTGATGAAGAGGGAGTTATCGGACTGGGGGAGGACTATAGTGATGAAGAGGGAGATATCGTACTGGGGGAGGACTATAGTGATGAAGAGGGAGATATCGGACTGGGGGAGGACTATAGTGATTAAGAAGGAATTATCGGACTTGGGGAGGACTATAGTGATGAAGAGGGAGTTATCGGACTGGGGGAGGACTATAGCGATGAAAAGGGAGTTATCGGACTGGGGGAGGACTATAGCGGTGAAGAGGGAGTTATCGGACTGGGGGAGGACTATAGCGGTGAAGAGGGAGTTATCGGACTGGGGGAGGACTATAGCGATGAAGAGGGAGTTATCGGACTGGGGGAGGACTATAGCGATGAAAAGGGAGTTATCGGACTGGGGGAGGACTATAGCGGTGAAGAGGGAGTTATCGGACTGGGGGAGGACTATAGCGATGAAGAGGGAGTTATCGGACTGGGGGAGGACTATAGCGATGAAAAGGGAGTTATCGGACTGGGGGAGGACTATAGCGGTGAAGAGGGAGTTATCGGACTGGGGGAGGACTATAGCGATGAAGAGGGAGTTATCGGACTGGGGGAGGACTACAGTGATGAAGAGGGAGTTATCGGACTTGGGGAGGACTATAGTGATGAAGATGAAGAGGGAGTTATCGGACTGGGGGAGGACTATAGTGATGAAGATGAAGAGGGAGTTATCGGACTTGGGGAGGACTATAGTGATGAAGATGAAGAGGGAATTATCAGACTGGGGGAGGACTGTAGTGATGAAGAGGGAGTTATCGGACTGGGGGAGGACTATAGTGATGAAGAGGGAGTTATCGGACTGGGGGAGGACTATAGTGATGAAGATGAAGAGGGAGTTATCGGACCGGGGGAGGACTATAGTGATGAAGATGAAGAGGGAGTTATTGGACTGGGGGAGGACTATAGTGATGAAGAGGGAGATATCGGACTGGGGGAGGACTATAGTGATTAAGAGGGAATTATCGGACTTGGGGAGGACTATAGTGATGAAGAGGGAGTTATCGGACTGGGGGAGGACTATAGCGATGAAAAGGGAGTTATCGGACTGGGGGAGGACTATAGCGGTGAAGAGGGAGTTATCGGACTGGGGGAGGACTATAGCGGTGAAGAGGGAGTTATCGGACTGGGGGAGGACTATAGCGATGAAGAGGGAGTTATCGGACTGGGGGAGGACTATAGCGATGAAAAGGGAGTTATCGGACTGGGGGAGGACTATAGCGGTGAAGAGGGAGTTATCGGACTGGGGGAGGACTATAGCGATGAAGAGGGAGTTATCGGACTGGGGGAGGACTACAGTGATGAAGAGGGAGTTATCGGACTTGGGGAGGACTATAGTGATGAAGATGAAGAGGGAGTTATCGGACTTGGGGAGGACTATAGTGATGAAGATGAAGAGGGAGTTATCGGACTGGGGGAGGACTATAGTGATGAAGATGAAGAGGGAGTTATCGGACTTGGGGAAGACTATAGTGATGAAGATGAAGAGGGAATTATCAGACTGGGGGAGGACTGTAGTGATGAAGAGGGAGTTATCGGACTGGGGGAGGACTATAGTGATGAAGAGGGAGTTATCGGACTGGGGGAGGACTATAGTGATGAAGATGAAGAGGGAGTTATCGGACCGGGGGAGGACTATAGTGATGAAGATGAAGAGGGAGTTATTGGACTGGGGGAGGACTATAGTGATGAAGACGGAGTTATTGGACTGGGGGAGGACTATAGCGATAGAGGGAGTTATCGGACTGGGGGAGGACTATAGCGATGAAGAGGGAGTTATTGGACTGGGGGAGGACTATAGCGATAGAGGGAGTTATCGGACTGGGGGAGGACTATAGCGATGAAGAGGGAGTTATTGGACTGGGGGAGGACTATAGCGATAGAGGGAGTTATCGGACTGGGGGAGGACTATAGCGATGAAGAGGGAGTTATTGGACTGGGGGAGGACTATAGCGATAGAGGGAGTTGTCGGACTGGGGGAGGACTATAGCGATGAAGAGGGAGTTATTGGACTGGGGGAGGACTATAGCGATGAAGAGGGAGTTATCGGACTGGGGGAGGACTATAGCGATAGAGGGAGTTATCGGACTGGGGGAGGACTACAGTGATGAAGAGGGAGTTATCGGACTTGGGGAGGACTATAGTGATGAAGATGAAGAGGGAGTTATCAGACTGGGGGAGGACTATAGTGATGAAGATGAAGAGGGAGTTATCGGACTGGGGGAGGACTATAGTGATGAAGATGAAGAGGGAATTATCAGACTGGGGGAGGACTATAGTGATGAAGATGAAGAGGGAGATATCAGGGTGTTTTTGTCAATACACTGAAATAAAACTCTATATCTCTACACACAGTACACGTAATGTTTTGAACAGAACTTCCTGTATAAAGAAACAGAAGCAAAATTATAATCTCTTTCGGGCTCATCCCACACTTCTCTGAGAATCAGCCCATTCTTCTTTATAAAAGGCCTCACAGGTGGTGTCTTATCAGCCTCAGTGGGAGCCTTAGTGGACTGGGCTCCCACTGAGGCTCCTGCCCAGTCCACAGCACTTCCACACACTATGAGAGAGATACACAAGGACATGCTAACAAAGCCTAACACAGGTTAACACAATACTAAAATGCATATGTATATAATGAATATTATTTCTAAACTACATTCTGCAGGGCTGCTCTGCTTCAGATGAGATGTTGAAATGTCCTGCAGTAAATTAACATGTTATATTAAATTAAGCAACACAATAATCTGGTAGTTAAAGGGCCAGTTCAGCCAAATGTATACATCCTGGTCACATCTTTAGGTGCAGATAGATTCCTATAAATCTACTAATAGGTGGTTTAATCATGTGACTTCGGAACAACAACAGTTTTATAATCTGGTTTCAGTAATCAGTAGGATGACATCATCCCCGTTCAATAAAATAATGATGTTCGATGATGTGACAGCACTGTGGTTAAAGGTCTGGTTAGGTGTATTTTGGTTGCACCTCCTTAAAGTTAGGCCACCTTCGTCGTCATGGCAACAAGGTTAGGGGGATGATTGTAGTTAAAGTCCGCTGTTGGGTTAAAGCACATCCACTCCTCCTCCATTTCACTGTTACTATGGCAACTAGATGGCAGCTGTCACTCAAACTAACTATAGCTGGGGGTTTTTTTAGTGCGGCTGATATTACGATTCAGTCTGTATCACAAATCAGCTGTTTATGAGCTTTTGTACTAAATTAGATTTTAATATTAATGTTTTAATGCGTCAGACCGTTTTAAAGGTGCAGTGTGCAGGATTTAGTAGCATCTAGTGGTGAGGTTGTAGATTTCAACCAATTAAATACCGCCACCCCCTCCTCCGAATGTGTAGAAGAACCTACGAAGGCCGTGAAAATCACAAAAAAAGCATAAGGCCAATGATAACGTAATCATTTTGCCCATTTTTTAATGTAATAAGCCAATAACCTAATAACTTTTTGCTTTTTTATCAAAGTGCCATGGAAGTGTAACACCTCATATCCAATAAATGAAACTTAAATAAAGTGATATTACTATATTATTATGTTACATTTGTAAAGTTTTTTTTTTACCAGGTCAATAACATAATAACTTATTACGTAATTGGCTTATTGCATTTAAATACTGGCAAAAATATTACATTATCTGCTGCTACAGGCCCTCTTGTTTTGTTTGTCTGTTCTGGGCTACTGTAGAAACATGGCAGCCTTTCTCAGGTTATCAAACACCAATTAAAACATACTTATAGATATATATTATAATCAATTTATGTCACATTTGTTCTGCTACATGCCACTAAATCTTTACACACTGCACCTTTAATTCACTACAAGTATTATCTTTTACTTCGGCAGCTTGCGCCTCATCGGTGGCCTCCAACCGACAGATGGAAATGAGCTTTTAGATATATATATATGTCTGGTACAATAAATGTGATGTGCTTTATCTCAGTTAAACACACACTAAATAAATAAATATGTACTACTTTCTGATTGTTCAAATTGAGTTCTGTAACCAGTAATTTCATAAATCAGCTGCCCATTGTAGTTTTTAACCAACAAGAGTAAACAGTGCATTTGTTTGGGACTATTTTCAGCAGTGGATGGATCTACCTTTGATGCTCCAGTGAGTATTTCTGGCAACAGGACTGTGAGTTCATTTGTAGGTTTTGAGGTAAAGTAAAATTTACAGTCAGATATTTTCTAGTAGCTTGTTTCCCAGCCGCAGCTCGCTATGGATGAAACACACGAGTCACTGTGGGGAGGCAGCAGGGCCGAGCCGCTGGCCGCTGATGAACCTTTGTGGTTGTTTTGAGGCTTCGGCGGCAGGCGTTTGTTCTCTCCCCGAGGTCAGAGAGAAGAGAGACAGAGAGGAAGGAAGGAAAGCAAGCGTGGGAAGTTTTCACACAGAGCTGGATGTTCATTCACAGGACGCCGCTTCTCCTTTTTACTCTGAAATTACCATTACACATGTAGAGAGACACAGCAGGGAGATATTTAATAACTGACAGCAAGTAGAACAAAGTCCAGAGTCAAAGGCCACAACAGTATCAGTGATGTTTGTTAGTGTCCATGTGTTTAAGTTTAAATTTAAAGGGTTAAAATGTGAAAATAAACGTATGAATAACTTCACACATTCTTTTTTTGTGGACCCAGCATCACATTTCTGCTTTTAATCCATTTAGAGAGAATATATTAGAGGATTATGGCAAAAATGTCGAAGTGGTGTAACCATAAAAACTTTGTACCAAATAATTCAACTTGCTTAAAAACAGTAAATTGTCAATAAAACACCATATCAACTAGTTTGGCATGATCTTACATTATAACTTTATATTAAATAAAGGTAATGGAATACAATTGTTCTACATATTACATTTACTCTGGGTTACCATGGAGATCAGGAAACATTTACATGTTTTAAATGAAGTCATTATTAGTATAAGTCCACTTAAATACACTGTAGGTGATAAAATATGTAATATTTATCATTCTTTTGTGGTTACACCATTTGACATTTTCAGCAGCATTCAGTCTTACTTTTGGTAAAAAATGGTGCAAATGTCATTTGAAATGCAGATTAAATCGGTCCAGTTTTGATTTCTGGGTTACTTTTGAGTTAAATCAATAAGGTCTTTTTACAACATTGGAGCATTTTGAAATCATTACACTCTGATTCACACGGCAGCCGAGGCTCATGGGTATTGTAGTATTCTTATCTTTCCGTCTGAATCACAGACCCAACAAGATTTCTCAGAGACAAAGTTGAAATGATATAAACTGGTGTCAGAAATGAGAATACAGAATAACAGAAAACACCAGTGACCCTTCACACCTACTTCATTACTAAACTGAACTTTTCCACCACAGTTTATTTTACATTACAACACAAAAACACTCCCATTAAGAAAATACAGCACAGAGCCAAAACACACAACACTGAATGTGGAGAAATACTATCATTTGTTTTGGCTTCATTGTGATGACAGTTTAAGGTTTGGATAATAAGGATAAACTGTTGGTTTGTTTCCTGTCATCATGATCTCAGATATTAAACTCTGTGTAAAGTAAGAATAAATATGTGTTCTGAGTTTGACATACCACAGAAACGTGTGTTGTTAACCACCCTGCCAAATTTGAATGATTAAAAAAATCGCCAAATATATGAAATTAGGCTTCAAAGTTCTGTAATAGTCAGCCTATTTCTCTGCTCCCAAACGCTGTGGGAGTGCCCGCCGAGTCCGCTGAAGCCCCGCCCCCTACCAAGTGTCACCTGTCAATCAAAGTCACCACCTCTACCAGAAACATGGACGCTAGGTCTGAGAGCTTTCTGCGGCTAACTCAGCTGCTAACTTGGAGGCTAACTCGGCAGCTAACTCAGCTAACTGGCTAACTGTAGACTGTAGTAGTAATATGTGCTGAATGTATTTATACCTCTACAGCAGCAGGGGCGGCGGTGATTTTCAGACCCGCCCATTAAATCCAGACACAGAAATGTTGAAACACAGTTTGTGAAGCCTAGCTCCACAATTCAAATCTAAATGGTTGAAATACTTTTTACACCTTTTTTAGAAATACATTTATGACCTATTTAATGTGTTTAGATGAAAACTTAGTGTGTCCAAAGTCATTATTACTGATAGAAATAACGGTCAAAACAATCAAAGTCAGAGTGATTGTGATTCAGTGTTGAACAGTGTGACCAGGGTGTGTTGCTGGACGGTGGGAAAGTTAGTCCCTAATCCTGAAGGAGTCTACTTGGTTAGATTCGGCGGCCCAAAGAAAGTGTGTTTATGAGCACCAATCCAAGTCCAAACCTGTGAAATCCAGATTCATTGCTGCCAAATCTGGCAAATACATGGACCAAGAAGCAGCTTGTAGTGGTTCAGTGAATGAGTCGGTATTCAGCCACAGTTACGCCTGCAGGTTAATAAGTTTGATTGATTGACACCAAGAACTCAAACATACCAACGTTAAAGTTACAGTGAACCTTTTTAAGCCTTGTGTCGTCCTCCAGGGTCAAATTGACCCCGTCTGTTTTGACTGTTCCTTCTTTCCTTCATTCCTCCCTTCCTCTTTTCCTTTCTCCCTCCCTCCCTCCTTCCTTTTTTCCTCCCTTCCCTCCTTCCTTCTTTCCTTCTTCCCTTCCTCTTTTCCTTTCTCCCTCCCTCCCTTCTTCCTTTTTTCCTCCCTCCATCCTACCTACCTTCCTTCCTTCCTTCCTTCCTTCCTTCCATCCTTCTTTCCTTCCTTCTTTACTCCATCCATCCTTCCTTCCTTCTTTCCTTTCCTCCCTTCCTCCCTACCTTCTATCCTCCCTCCCTCCTCCCTTTCTTCCTTCCGTCTTTCCTTCCTCCCTCACTCCTTCTCTCTTTCTTTCCTTCCCTCCTTCCTTCCTCCCTAACTCTTTTCCTTTCTCCCTTCCTCCCTCCTTTCCTTCCTTCCTCCCTCTCTTCCTTCCTTCCTTCCTCGTTTCCTTCCTTCTTCCTCCCTTCCTCCCTTCCTCTCTTCCTTCCTTCCTTCCTCAGACCAACAAGATTAAAGAATTAAATAACGGAAACATCAGATCAACATTATCCAACATAAATAATCAATAGAGACACGAAAAGCAGAAATAAAATAAATAATAATAATAATCAGACAAAGTATTAATTGAACAGTCACAAAACTTGCAGCTTAAATACATCGAAATTAAAACAGACTTTCCATTTTTTGTTCATCAGAACGGCAAAATATTTCAGGATTCAGTTGAGAGCCGTTTGTTGGAACATTAGCTCTCTTAACCCTCCTGTTGTTCTCGAGTCAAGGAAGGAAGGGAGGAAGGAAGGAAGGAAGGGAGGAAGGAAGGAAGGAAGGGAGGAAGGAAGGATGGAAGGGAGGAAGAAAGAAGGAAAGGAGGGAGGAAGGACAGAGGAAAGAAGGGAGGAAGGGAGGGATTGAGGAAGGAAGGAAGGAATGAAGGAAAGAAGGAGGGAGGGAGGAAGGAAGGAAGGTAGGAAGGAAGGATGGAAGGATGGAAGGATGGAAGGATGGAAGGAAGGAAGGAAGGAAACATAAAGGATTCATCCAGGTTTCACATTGACTATTAAATGCTCCTACTATCAAACCCAGGACCTCCTTGCTTTGCTAACCACTGAGCCGCTATGACAGGGTCGATCCAGAAGAGTCAACAGCAGCTGCATCTGTTTCCTTTTTCATTCATATTTAAATGTGTTTTAACTTGTTCCACATCGATATGAATCGGCAGCATTCATGTTGGATTCAGTCTCAGGTTCAGGATCGAAAGGAATTTTATTTGTGGCAGGTTCACTCACTCGTTACTAATTCAAAACATGTCCATCTTTTTTTTATACATCCGTTAGTGTTATAAGAACATTGTGTTTAGTTCCTCACCTGTCAGTTCATAGTCAACAGGAACATGGAGGAGAGAGACGGAGGTGACACGCAACTAACATTCACAGCTGGGAGCAAACTGGGGTCATTGTGGTTTTGTGTTTCCTCTTCTTCATCCCTCTGGGTAACTGGTGCAGACTCCTGGTCGTATTCCAGCAATAAACAAGAATAAAACAGACACATAGAAAGATCCTTTATGTACGTATCCTACTGACCCACAAAAAAATGACCAAATCAATTTGAGCAAGTTAACAAAATAGGGCTTTGTAGATGTGCTGCTACTACAGTTATTACGGTAGCCTAAAGGCACTAATTCGGATTTGATTGGGCAGCCGTAATTACTGTGTTAACAGTGCAACTTTTTCAAATTCAAATTCACTTTAATTGTCATTCTTATGATGGTACACAAAAACGTCAAGGACACTCCAAAAGAGAGAACAGTGCAATCATTAACATTCAAATTATCAGTTAAAATTAAGACATTATATAAATAATATTCCATAAATAGTTAATAAATAAGTGCTAAGTTAGTTTTGAAATGTAAGTGCATATTGCATAGTGGAGGGGACAGACAGCCAATAATTATTGAAATTATTGTTGTGCATTCAGTAGTCTGACAGCAGATGGGAAAAAGCTGTAATGTAATCTAGAAGTCCTCGTCTGAATGCTCCTTTATCTCCTTCCTGACTGCAGCAGAGAAAAGTGTCTGTGAGAGGGATGAGAGGAGTCCTGGATGATGCATTTCCCTTTGCGTGTGCATCTCTTATTGTAGAAAGGCAAAGCAAGGCAGCTTTATTTATATCACACATTTTATACACAGGGGCAACTCAGTGTGCTTTACATAAAAACAAAATATCAAGGGATGATTAAACAGTGAAAATTGGAAAAAAGAAAAAGAGAAAGAGAAAGAGAAAGAAAATCTCTAAAAAAGAGCATAAAATAATGATTTGCATTAAAATGATTAAAAGGAAAGAAGGCAAATGAAAGATTAAAAGTGCTTTAAAACTCCTGGTGGAGTAGAAGTCTGGAACCCAAACCAGGATCACCTGAACCTGACCAGACTTTAACCACAGCGCTGCCACATCGAAGGGAGGAAGAAGGAAGGAAAGGAGGTAGGGAGGAAGGAAGGAAGGAAGGAAGGAAGGAAGGAAAGGAGGGAGGAAGGAAGGGAGGAAAGGAAAGAAGGAAGGGAGGATGGAAAGGGAGGAAGGAAGGGAGGAAGAATTAAGGAAAGGAGGTAGGGAGGAAGGAAGGAAGGAAGGAAGGAAGAAAGGAAAGGAGGGAGGAAGGAAGGGAGGAAAGGAAAGAAGGAAGGGAGGATGGAAAGGGACTAAGGAAGGGAGGAAGAAGGAAGGAAAGGAGGTAGGGAGGAAGGAAGGAAGGAAGGAAGGAAGGAAGGAAGGAAGGAAGGAAGGAAGGAAGGAAGGAAGGAAAGGAGGGAGGAAGGAAGGGAGGAAAGGAAAGAAGGAAGGGAGGATGGAAAGGGAGGAAGGAAGGGAGGAAGAAGGAAGGAAAGGAGGGAGAAAGAAGGAAGGAAAGGAGGGAGGAAGGGAGGAAGAAGGAAGGAAAGGAGGAAAGGAAGGAAGGAAGGAAAAGAGGGAGGAAGGAAGGGAGGAAAGGAAAGAAAGAAGGGAGGAAGGAAGGAAAGAAGGATAGTAATCCCTTCTTTTCTCCCTTCTTCCTTCCTTCCTTGACTCTGGGACAACAAGAGGGTTAATGAGGGTTTTGTGTCTTAATGGAGAGTTTGGATGAGCAGAAAGCTGCAAGCTGCAAATGAAATGTGATCAGGTTCTAGTGGAAGAGGTTAACTAATATATTGAGTTATAACAAAAAACTAATATTACCAGAGAAACCCACATATGGGAGAGTATTTGTGACAAAGTCAATGTTAGTAAAACCACAAATATTCCACTTTAAAAATATTAACACAGGTGGAAAAACTCCATCCTGTGTGTATTCTGTCATTGTGTCTCCGTCTCCTCGTCTCCATAGTAACAGCAGGTTAATACCTGCGATTTAAACGTATATTTATAGACACAGTTACCGTCAGCAACATTACCGAAGTCCTTTTGACACTAAAACGGTCGCCCCCTGGTGGCCTTTTGATAGAATGCAGTTTTAAGTTACTTCAACGTTGGCCTCATTTCAGAGGACCGGAGCTCCCCGCCTGGTTGAAGCTCCTCATATTACATATTCATTAAGGCAAACAGACTAAATGGACAGCGCATATTATCTTTTTGCACATTTGAAAGACACAAACCTCAGTCCGCTGCGTTAGTAGATCAGATTGCACATTTTTTGTCAAGTTTGCACACGTTTTTACACACGCAGTCCTTTAGTAAATCAGGCCCAGAGTGATGATGTAGTGCTGATATCTGCCAGCAGGGGGCGCCAGATTAGAAAACGCTCCTCGTTTGAAGTCAAGTGATCAAACCTCAGATCTGCTCTTGTAATTTGAAGGATTCGTTCATAGAAATGTGTTCAGGCCTCAAACCTCGTGTTTTTAAGGGGGGTCGGTCTCATGCTGGTCCGATGGGGGGTCGGGGCTGGTGTTTAGGGTGGTTGTTAGGGGTGGTGGTGGTGGTGGTGGAGGGGGGGGGGTGGTAGGGTTTGGGTGGTGTTTTGTTTTGTATCTTTTTCATTGACAGCGGTCCAATAATCTATTCATGGGGCTTCTTGAAGGGAAAAAGGGCCCAGCTGCTCTAATGTGAGAATAAAGAGGAGCCACCTTTGTTCTGTCGCTCAGGCTCTAATTCATGGTCACCTCCCCCTCCGCCCATCACCCCCCCCCCCCGCCCCTCCCAAAACCGCCTCCTTTCATTCCTCCACTCGACCACGTTTCACATATATCGCTATGAATTCACTCAATCTGTCATTACCTCATTTTATATAATATACAGTTGATGCTTAAAGGTTTTAAATCTCAATATGAATATTTTGTGTGTTTCTTGGTGTCATCCTCTCCACAGGACTCTCTTTATGTCCTTTAATTTGTCTTTTTATGTCCAAATAATACCTAAAAAGAAAATAATGTAAAATACAATATTTAAAAATGTAAATATTCTGTGTTTTATTCTGATATCTATCTCAGTATTTGTTGTTTTTTCGCTCTGATGGAGCAGAACTACTGCAGGTTATAATGTCCTTTTTTTTAGATTTTAAGACTTGGAAGCTTATTTTTATTGCTGCAGCTCTAATAAATAACTGAGAGGTTAAATGTTATAAGAAAAATAAATAAAAAAATAAAATAAAATAAAACGTCCGTAATGACAAAGAAGCAGAAAACTAAAAAATAAATGTGGATAAAGAAGAAAATCTGAATAAAATGTGAAATAATGAATGAAATGGAAAATATAGATGGTGGTGATGATTTTGATGATGATGATGATGATGATGATGATGATGATGATGATGATGATGATGATGGTGATGATGGTGGAGCTGTGACATCATCAGGTGGTTATTTTAACAGCAGGAATCTGACTGTTACACAAGAACATTTGATTTGTTAATTTATTGACGATAGAAAACAAAACGGTGTAATAATTTCTTTATTTCTACATTATTCTGAGCATTCAGTGTAAATATAAATAAACTATTCATATAATTAATTAACTCAATAGAAAAGAAAAGATGTTTATTAGTGCTCCTGTTGATTTATTTTGGAATATTTTTGTATTTTAATTTGGGGTTTTTAAGCGCCGGAAAAACTCAAAAATTATATACACATATATTTGTGCATCCTATAATATTTGTGTTGGTCTTTATTACGGAGCCCCGAAGTCCTGAAAGATTATTGTTTTCAACCTTTAAATGCAAAAAAATACAGACGTGTATAATTAAGTATCTTGTCGTAACTTCCATATAACACAGTCTACCTTTAGGAAAGATTTATTTGAAATGAAAGATTTTTAAGACCAGAAATGTAATAATTCGGCACTTCTGGGACTCTGTACATTATCGTTTTTGGTCTTTTTATTTTAGGAAAATGTCGACATGTCCGAGCCACCGTACAGGAAAAAGCATAAACGCAAAAATTATCATTGTTTTCAACCTTTAAATGTACAAAAATCAAGAAGTGTATAATGTTCAACAGAGAAAAAACATGATGACTTTATCTCATAAGTATCTTTTAGGAAAAATAATAAATATAAAATAATAATTTGGCACTTCTGGGACTCCGTACATTATGGATTTTGGTCTTTTTATGTTAGGAAAATGGTGACATGTCTGAGCCACCATACCTGAAAAAGCATAAAGTCAATATTACTGAGAAATTACATAAAGTTTCAGCAAAGAAAACATCAAGAACTCAGTGTACAGTATGATTTTTTTGAATTTTAGGCAAATATTGACACTTCCGAGCCTCCGTACATGAAGAAGCATTACTGCAAAATGACTCAAAATTTCAGCAAAGAAGCAAAACATTTGACTATTTGTTCAAACTGCAGCGGGTCTCCTTCATCTTCTCCTTCATCTTCTTCATCTTCTTCATCTTTGTATAATTATCATTGAGACGTTAAAGTCCTCTCATGTCAGTTTTGGGGGAGTTTTCTTTTTAGGCTCCATGTGTGAAGCCACTTCTCCACCTCTCTGTGAACTCAATCTAAACAAACCGACCTCATGAATATTAATGCATGGTGGGTGGGATCAGTGGGAGGATATTACCCAACCTCCCTGCACGAGCTGCTGGTACACTGCTATCCGAGCTCCAGCTGCAGCCAGTCGCGCTCGAGACTGCGATCAGCTGAGACGCGCAGAAACAAGAAAGGACAATAGCAGACAAAAGGAAGCAGGACTGTGTGCGGATCTTTGCTATTTTTGGGGGCTTTTATTGGAAAGGAAAGCTGGTGCATGTCCCATCCGGAGGGGTTTAAACCTGGAGACTTCCACTGAACACAGAGATCCGCCAGGCAGCAACCCTCCGCCGGTATGAGGCTCACGCGGAGCCCCGTCCTCCTGCTGCTCCTCCCGGCTGCGCTGCTGCTGCTCTGCACCCGCATCCAGGTACAACACAGGCCCGCTTATATCTGGGTCATTCAGGTTACTCTGGGTCACTTTGAGTCGTGCAAGGACAGGAAGAAACAGAAACACGTCATAAATCTTTCTTTTTTTGTTAGTGTTTCGGATAAAGAAGCTGCTTTCCTCTACTGACAGCTCATTAATCTGCAGTTAAAGTTGTGTCAAGTTGTAAAAGTGAGCTGAACGAGTAGTTTTAAACGTTTAAAATGTTAAAATATTCAGATTATGGTGAAATATGCATTTAGTAAAACAGCTGATTAAGTTATGTTTGTGTCTGTCTCTGCAGTCAAATGAGAAAAAATGAAGTTTAAAGTTAAGTTTTGCCCATAAACCAACATAAAACTTCACCTTTTCTACTTTTAATCATGTTAAATGTTCATATAAAGGTGAAAAAGAAGCATAAAATTACACTTTCCAACCCAGATCAGTCTCCCCACTCACTCAGTCTGCTCTCATGTTAAAGATTAGTTCATATTAAGACTTGTGTACATAATTCAAAAACCTTTTAATGAGATTCTGGCTCCGTAATATCTGTCAGGTTTGGATCACATGAGCTCAGACTGTGGTTGGACATAATTATTCCTGTTTTTTTTTCTTTTTTTATTGAAATTTGAGGAGTTTTTTTTCTCTGGCAGTTTCTCTGTCAGTGTGATTTTGGCTTCAGGGAACGCTCGAGTCGTAAAGTAAAAGTGTCCCGAACATGATGGATTCAGGCTGTTTCCTGCTGACTCTGCTGAACTCTGTGACTCCGATATTTAAACCATCACACAGAATATGAAGCTTTTAACTGTGACGTCTCTGCAGGTGATGATGTTTAAACCTCTTGACCTTTTCATCCAGGGCTGCAATGATTCATCTGTTCAGTATTTAGTTGGTTTAATGTCCAAATGTCTAAATATATTCAGTTCCCAGTGATGTAAAACAGAGAGAAGCAGATAATCTTCATGTTTAAGATGCTGCAGGATGTTTGACACTTCGTTTTTTAGTGCTGATTCGTCCAAAATGTCTTTAAACCTGCAGAATTTTAGCTGATTTTCTCTCCTCGTCTCACTTTATAGCAACTGGAATCTTTATGCTTTCAGACAATAAGACATTAACCCTTTACATACTGTTCATATTCTGATTAATACTTAGTCTCTGCACCAATTCACATTCATAAATTCCCCATCAGTCATTAATACATGTTTGATTAATCCTTCTGTTTGATTTAAAGACAATCACAATCACTATTTTAAGGTCCAGGAGAAGATTTTATACAATATGAACATGTTTGAATGCTGATTTTTAAATTTTTTTGGACTAAAAACAGGTGAAATTTGTACATTTGCATATATAAACATTTCTATCAGCTGCACAAAAATAAAAATATGATGTCTTGTTGTATATTCAGGGTCACATTAGGAAAAATCTGGCTTAAAGAAATGTGTATATGATGTTTTTAAAGCTCTTAAATGTAAAGAAATGAACAGTATGTAAGGGGTTAATGTTGGGATTGGCTCTTTAGAGGTTTTAAAGACCAAAACATGAATTGATTCAGTCTGAAAACAAAGAGCAGATTAGTCGATAATGAGAATAAACGATAGTTTCTTCGTCACTTTGTTCACATTAAAGCTGCTAAAGGAGGAAGTTTGTGTGTAAAATCACAGAAATTAAGATTAAAGAGATTTTAGAGACCAATAACCAGATTAAAGATGAGTCTACTAAGATGTCGACTTTACTTGATTTAATTTCTTATTTTCTTTTCTTTTTATTGCGTGGCTATTATTAGTATTTGTTCTCATGTTTTATGTCTTTTGGGCCTCGTGTGAGCTGTTATGTCTCTTATTTATTGTTCTGTACAGCACTTTGGTCAACTTTGTTTGTGTTAAAGTGCTTAACAAATAAAGTTGGATTGGATGAGTCATTAAAACTGAATAACGGAATAATCGTTTGCGGGGACGATCTTTGACGTCCATGATGTCTTGCTGCATTGAGTCACTGAGCTGTGTAGTCGAGTATTCAGGTTCATTAACAGCTACTTTCAGCCACTAGGAGGAGCTCTAATCTTCTTGTGTTGAAGTTGAACCTGAAACACAGAATGAATGTTTACTCCTCGGCTACTTTGACTCGGTAGTAGGTTAGCCTGCTAGCTAGCTGACTGGAGGGAACATGATGGTAGTGAGTTATCCTGCTAGCTAGCTGACTGGAGGGAACATGATGGTAGTGAGTTATCCTGCTAGCTAGCTGACTGGAGGGAACATGATGGTAGTAAGTTATCCTGCTAGCTAGCTGACTGGAGGGAACATGATGCAAACGAAGACACACTAAAGTCCAGTGTGGTTTAAAAGCTTCCAGAAAGTAAAGGATAATGTTGTCAGGTGTGAAATATGTGGAGCAGAGTTGAGCTATGGTGGCTTCACATGGACAAAAAGCTGCTGTCTGCTGTGACGGTTACTGAGGGAGACGGACCTGACGCTAATCACCAAACTAGTACGTCAACATCTGGAACAAAAGTCTCAGAGAGAAAGCTAACGTTACGTCTCTCATTGCTAACATGATGCTAAAGGAAATGCTCAGAGTTGTTTATGACGGGGAGAAAAATAATCCACCTGTTATATTTTTATTAGGTTTCCTGTGAATGTCGGCATGCAGCGAATATTCAGTTAGTCGTCGGTTAAACCCAACATGAAAAAATCTGCTAATTTCAAACATCACTGTAGTATTAGTAGTAGTAGTAGCCAACTAATATTTAACTAAAACAAAGCTGCAACTAACAGTTATTTTCATTATTGATTGATTTGTATGTTATTTTCTTTATTAATAGATCAGTTTGGTCTAAAAATGTCACAAAAGTCCAAAATTAGTCCCAAAGGACCCAGATTACTGTAACAGAGGACTAAAGACACCAGAAAATATTCACATCTAAGCTGGAATCAGAGAATTTGGACATTTCTTAGTACATTAGAAATCAATCCGATGTTTAACATGTTTAAAGTGAACATGTCCTCCTATCTGAACCTTTATTGAACCTTCTCCATCTTCCTCTGCAGGTCTCTTCAGCTTCGGGACACTTTGAGCTCCAGATCTTATCGATGCAGAACGTTAACGGGCGTCTGCAGAGCGGCGCCTGCTGCGACCGAACCCGGACGGACACCTCCGCCGCCGCTGACCGCCGGTGCGCCGCGATGGACGAGTGCGACACTTACTTCCGCGTCTGTCTGAAGGAGTACCAGCTGAAGGTGAGCTCGGCCGGGCCCTGCAGCTTCGGAGCCGCCTCCACGCCCGTGCTCGGAGGGAATACTTTCTCTTTACGCAACGGAAAGAGCGACAAGGCCGGGATCGTGCTGCCGTTCAGCTTCGCGTGGCCGGTAAGTCCAGAACACTTTAATACTTATTGTGTCTTAATATACATGTTGAAATATTTAGATTCAGCTAAATTCAATGGGATTAAAGGACAAGTTCACAATGTTTCCATCAGTAAGTTGATGTGAAGCTTAAAAACAGCTTGAAAATGTTCATTTGGGCCCCTGACTGTTGGTTTAAAACACATTTTTAAGCTTCACATCAACTTTTAAATACATTTTTATACTAAATTACTTAGATTTTTGCCCTAAAAACACATTTGAAGGAGATCTTTTAACAGTCAGAAGGAAAAACTGCGACTTTATCCTTTAACCTTCCTGTCGTCCTCCCGGGTCATATTGACCCCGTCTGTTTTGACTGTTCCTTCTTTCCTCCCTCCCTTCCTTCCTTCCTTCCTTCCTTCCTTCCTTCCTTCCTTCCTTCCTTCCTTCCTTCCTTCTGTCCTTCCTCCCTCCCTCTTTCTCTCTTTCTTTCTTTCCTTTCTCTCTCTTTCCTTCCTCCATCCCCCTTTCTTCCTTCCCTCCTTCCTTCCTTCCTTCCTTCTTTCCTCTGTCCTTCCTTCCTCCCTCCCTCTTTCTCTCTTCTTTCTTTCCTTTCTCTCTCTTTCCTTCCTTCATCACCCTTTCTTCCTTCCCTCCTTCTTTCCTTCCTTCCTCCCTCCCTCCCTCCCTCCCTCCTACCTTCCTTCCTTTCTTCTTTCCTCCATCCTTCCTTCCTTCCTTTCCTTTCCTCCCTACTTCCCTCCTTCCTTCCCTCCTTCTTTCTTTCTTCCTCCCTCCCTTCTCTCCTTCCTTCCTCCTCCCTCCTTTCCTTCCTTCTTCCTCCCTTCCTTCCTTGACTCGAGGACAACTGGAGGGTTAAAGTAAAACTGAATCTGGCTGCTGGTTTGACTCCGTTGCCATGGAGATGATTTGATGTGGTTATATATATATGGAGGGGAGATGGACCGCATCGTCATTAAAAAAACCTCCATAAATCTGCTTACTCATAAATCACAGAGGAAAGCTGCTCCTTCATCATCATCATCATCATCATCATCATGTTTCTCCACAGTAATCAGTCACAGTCTGAATCATGTTTGAACAGCTGATTCACACGACTGTTCATGGGTCAGATATTTAATTCTGGCTCACACTTACTGCTTACACACACACACCGCAAAGCATTATGGGAACTGTAGTCACCAAACAGGAAACAGGCTTATCTTTGACTTCGAATGTAAGACGAGAACAACAAAGTCTCTATTGTCACAGATCGATATTAACATGGTACAGAGTCACATTTAGAGAGTTTCTGTCGTCATTTTTGTTTTTTTCATCACATTCATGTTCGAGTGAAGCTTCTTTTTATTTCTCTCGTGTGTTTGTTGCTGTTGTGAGAGCGAGCAGCTTAGACACGGCTCAGGTTTACAGTCTTCTTCTTCTTCCTCTCCTCGGTTGTTGCTGTAGTTGCTGTTGTTGCCCGGTAACCAGAGTGTTAAATGAGGTCGTCATGGTCGTCGAGCAGGATGAAGTTTCTGTTTCTGTTGCTGTTGTTTTTTTATGCCTCAACGTGCAGGAGGTCACCTGAGACCGTTCACCTTCCTCCTCCTCCTCCTCCTCTTCCTCCTCTCCCTCTTCCTCCTGTTCCTCCTCCTCTTCCTCCTCCTCCTCCTCTTCTTCCTTCTCCTCCTCTTCCTCCTTCTCCTCTTATTCCTCCTCTCCCTCCTCCTCCTCTTTCTTCCTCTTCGTCCTTCTCCTCGTCTTCCTCCTCCTCCTCCTCTTCCTCCTTCTCCTCCTCCTCCCCTACCTCCTCCTCCTCTTCCTCCTCTCCCTCTTTCTCCTCCTCCTCCCCTACCTCCTCTTCTTCCTTCTCCTCCTCTTCCTCCTTCTCCTTCTCCTCTTCCTGCTTCTCCTCCTCTTCCTCCTTCTCCTCCTTGGTGATTATTGAATAAATCTATCAAAGCAAAGACGACATCTAAAGACTGAGTTTAAAGTTTTTTAACACCTGCAGGATTTGTGACATCACAGCTAGTTTAGAGCCAATCAGAGTGGAGTAT